>NC_142650.1:114540000-114560000 GCF_055504915.1 Nelumbo nucifera
TTAGGGTTTAGGGTTTAGGGTTTAGGGTTTAGGGTTTAGGGTTAGGGTTTAGGGTTTAGGGTTTAGGGTTTAGGGTTTAGGGTTTAGGGTTTAGGGTTTAGGGTTTAGGGTTTAGGGTTTAGGGTTTAGGGTTTAGGGTTTAGGGTTTAGGGTTTAGGGTTTAGGGTTTAGGGTTTAGGGTTTAGGGTTTAGGGTTTAGGGTTTAGGGTTTAGGGTTTAGGGTTTAGGGTTTAGGGTTTAGGGTTTAGGGTTTAGGGTTTAGGGTTTAGGGTTTAGGGTTTAGGGTTTAGGGTTTAGGGTTTAGGGTTTAGGGTTTAGGGTTTAGGGTTTAGGGTTTAGGGTTTAGGGTTTAGGGTTTAGGGTTTAGGGTTTAGGGTTTAGGGTTTAGGGTTTAGGGTTTAGGGTTTAGGGTTTAGGGTTTAGGGTTTAGGGTTTAGGGTTTAGGGTTTAGGGTTTAGGGTTTAGGGTTTAGGGTTTAGGGTTTAGGGTTTAGGGTTTAGGGTTTAGGGTTTAGGGTTTAGGGTTTAGGGTTTAGGGTTTAGGGTTTAGGGTTTAGGGTTTAGGGTTTAGGGTTTAGGGTTTAGGGTTTAGGGTTTAGGGTTTAGGGTTTAGGGTTTAGGGTTTAGGGTTTAGGGTTTAGGGTTTAGGGTTTAGGGTTTAGGGTTTAGGGTTTAGGGTTTAGGGTTTAGGGTTTAGGGTTTAGGGTTTAGGGTTTAGGGTTTAGGGTTTAGGGTTTAGGGTTTAGGGTTTAGGGTTTAGGGTTTAGGGTTTAGGGTTTAGGGTTTAGGGTTTAGGGTTTAGGGTTTAGGGTTTAGGGTTTAGGGTTTAGGGTTTAGGGTTTAGGGTTTAGGGTTTAGGGTTTAGGGTTTAGGGTTTAGGGTTTAGGGTTTAGGGTTTAGGGTTTAGGGTTTAGGGTTTAGGGTTTAGGGTTTAGGGTTTAGGGTTTAGGGTTTAGGGTTTAGGGTTTAGGGTTTAGGGTTTAGGGTTTAGGGTTTAGGGTTTAGGGTTTAGGGTTTAGGGTTTAGGGTTTAGGGTTTAGGGTTTAGGGTTTAGGGTTTAGGGTTTAGGGTTTAGGGTTTAGGGTTTAGGGTTTAGGGTTTAGGGTTTAGGGTTTAGGGTTTAGGGTTTAGGGTTTAGGGTTTAGGGTTTAGGGTTTAGGGTTTAGGGTTTAGGGTTTAGGGTTTAGGGTTTAGGGTTTAGGGTTTAGGGTTTAGGGTTTAGGGTTTAGGGTTTAGGGTTTAGGGTTTAGGGTTTAGGGTTTAGGGTTTAGGGTTTAGGGTTTAGGGTTTAGGGTTTAGGGTTTAGGGTTTAGGGTTTAGGGTTTAGGGTTTAGGGTTTAGGGTTTAGGGTTTAGGGTTTAGGGTTTAGGGTTTAGGGTTTAGGGTTTAGGGTTTAGGGTTTAGGGTTTAGGGTTTAGGGTTTAGGGTTTAGGGTTTAGGGTTTAGGGTTTAGGGTTTAGGGTTTAGGGTTTAGGGTTTAGGGTTTAGGGTTTAGGGTTTAGGGTTTAGGGTTTAGGGTTTAGGGTTTAGGGTTTAGGGTTTAGGGTTTAGGGTTTAGGGTTTAGGGTTTAGGGTTTAGGGTTTAGGGTTTAGGGTTTAGGGTTTAGGGTTTAGGGTTTAGGGTTTAGGGTTTAGGGTTTAGGGTTTAGGGTTTAGGGTTTAGGGTTTAGGGTTTAGGGTTTAGGGTTTAGGGTTTAGGGTTTAGGGTTTAGGGTTTAGGGTTTAGGGTTTAGGGTTTAGGGGGTTTAGGGTTTAGGGTTTAGGGTTTAGGGTTTAGGGTTTAGGGTTTAGGGTTTAGGGTTTAGGGTTTAGGGTTTAGGGTTTAGGGTTTAGGGTTTAGGGTTTAGGGTTTAGGGTTTAGGGTTTAGGGTTTAGGGTTTAGGGTTTAGGGTTTAGGGTTTAGGGTTTAGGGTTTAGGGTTTAGGGTTTAGGGTTTAGGGTTTAGGGTTTAGGGTTTAGGGTTTAGGGTTTAGGGTTTAGGGTTTAGGGTTTAGGGTTTAGGGTTTAGGGTTTAGGGTTTAGGGTTTAGGGTTTAGGGTTTAGGGTTTAGGGTTTAGGGTTTAGGGTTTAGGGTTTAGGGTTTAGGGTTTAGGGTTTAGGGTTTAGGGTTTAGGGTTTAGGGTTTAGGGTTTAGGGTTTAGGGTTTAGGGTTTAGGGTTTAGGGTTTAGGGTTTAGGGTTTAGGGTTTAGGGTTTAGGGTTTAGGGTTTAGGGTTTAGGGTTTAGGGTTTAGGGTTTAGGGTTTAGGGTTTAGGGTTTAGGGTTTAGGGTTTAGGGTTTAGGGTTTAGGGTTTAGGGTTTAGGGTTTAGGGTTTAGGGTTTAGGGTTTAGGGTTTAGGGTTTAGGGTTTAGGGTTTAGGGTTTAGGGTTTAGGGTTTAGGGTTTAGGGTTTAGGGTTTAGGGTTTAGGGTTTAGGGTTTAGGGTTTAGGGTTTAGGGTTTAGGGTTTAGGGTTTAGGGTTTAGGGTTTAGGGTTTAGGGTTTAGGGTTTAGGGTTTAGGGTTTAGGGTTTAGGGTTTAGGGTTTAGGGTTTAGGGTTTAGGGTTTAGGGTTTAGGGTTTAGGGTTTAGGGTTTAGGGTTTAGGGTTTAGGGTTTAGGGTTTAGGGTTTAGGGTTTAGGGTTTAGGGTTTAGGGTTTAGGGTTTAGGGTTTAGGGTTTAGGGTTTAGGGTTTAGGGTTTAGGGTTTAGGGTTTAGGGTTTAGGGTTTAGGGTTTAGGGTTTAGGGTTTAGGGTTTAGGGTTTAGGGTTTAGGGTTTAGGGTTTAGGGTTTAGGGTTTAGGGTTTAGGGTTTAGGGTTTAGGGTTTAGGGTTTAGGGTTTAGGGTTTAGGGTTTAGGGTTTAGGGTTTAGGGTTTAGGGTTTAGGGTTTAGGGTTTAGGGTTTAGGGTTTAGGGTTTAGGGTTTAGGGTTTAGGGTTTAGGGTTTAGGGTTTAGGGTTTAGGGTTTAGGGTTTAGGGTTTAGGGTTTAGGGTTTAGGGTTTAGGGTTTAGGGTTTAGGGTTTAGGGTTTAGGGTTTAGGGTTTAGGGTTTAGGGTTTAGGGTTTAGGGTTTAGGGTTTAGGGTTTAGGGTTTAGGGTTTAGGGTTTAGGGTTTAGGGTTTAGGGTTTAGGGTTTAGGGTTTAGGGTTTAGGGTTTAGGGTTTAGGGTTTAGGGTTTAGGGTTTAGGGTTTAGGGTTTAGGGTTTAGGGTTTAGGGTTTAGGGTTTAGGGTTTAGGGTTTAGGGTTTAGGGTTTAGGGTTTAGGGTTTAGGGTTTTTAGGGTTTAGGGTTTAGGGTTTAGGGTTTAGGGTTTAGGGTTTAGGGTTTAGGGTTTAGGGTTTAGGGTTTAGGGTTTAGGGTTTAGGGTTTAGGGTTTAGGGTTTAGGGTTTAGGGTTTAGGGTTTAGGGTTTAGGGTTTAGGGTTTAGGGTTTAGGGTTTAGGGTTTAGGGTTTAGGGTTTAGGGTTTAGGGTTTAGGGTTTAGGGTTTAGGGTTTAGGGTTTAGGGTTTAGGGTTTAGGGTTTAGGGTTTAGGGTTTAGGGTTTAGGGTTTAGGGTTTAGGGTTTAGGGTTTAGGGTTTAGGGTTTAGGGTTTAGGGTTTAGGGTTTAGGGTTTAGGGTTTAGGGTTTAGGGTTTAGGGTTTAGGGTTTAGGGTTTAGGGTTTAGGGTTTAGGGTTTAGGGTTTAGGGTTTAGGGTTTAGGGTTTAGGGTTTAGGGTTTAGGGTTTAGGGTTTAGGGTTTAGGGTTTAGGGTTTAGGGTTTAGGGTTTAGGGTTTAGGGTTTAGGGTTTAGGGTTTAGGGTTTAGGGTTTAGGGTTTAGGGTTTAGGGTTTAGGGTTTAGGGTTTAGGGTTTAGGGTTTAGGGTTTAGGGTTTAGGGTTTAGGGTTTAGGGTTTAGGGTTTAGGGTTTAGGGTTTAGGGTTTAGGGTTTAGGGTTTAGGGTTTAGGGTTTAGGGTTTAGGGTTTAGGGTTTAGGGTTTAGGGTTTAGGGTTTAGGGTTTAGGGTTTAGGGTTTAGGGTTTAGGGTTTAGGGTTTAGGGTTTAGGGTTTAGGGTTTAGGGTTTAGGGTTTAGGGTTTAGGGTTTAGGGTTTAGGGTTTAGGGTTTAGGGTTTAGGGTTTAGGGTTTAGGGTTTAGGGTTTAGGGTTTAGGGTTTAGGGTTTAGGGTTTAGGGTTTAGGGTTTAGGGTTTAGGGTTTAGGGTTTAGGGTTTAGGGTTTAGGGTTTAGGGTTTAGGGTTTAGGGTTTAGGGTTTAGGGTTTAGGGTTTAGGGTTTAGGGTTTAGGGTTTAGGGTTTAGGGTTTAGGGTTCCTACGTAAAATCCTTGCGGGGTCAAGTTAAATTTGTAAAAACCGAATATTTTTAAAAAAAGGCTCATCTCAGCTAAAAATCTTTAGGAGTCAGGATGAATTTGCGAAAACATGATACTTTGTTAAAAAAGACCCTCCAAGGTAATAACCTTGCGAAGTCAGAGTATCTAAAAAGTTGATACATTTGGAAAAAGGCTTGGCATAGGTAAAAACCTTGTGGAGTCGTCGTAAATTTGCGAAAACTAGACATTTTTTGAGAAAATACCCTCCAACGTAAAAACCATGTAGTGTCGGGGTAAATTTGCGAAAACTGGATATTTTTCGAAGAAAGGCCCATCCCACCAAAAAATCTTGTGGAGTCATGGTAAATTTGCGAAAACATGATACTTTTTTAAAAAAGCCCCTCCAAGGTAATAACCTTGCAAAGTCGAGGTAAATATCTGAAAAATGGATACTTTTGAAAAAAGGACCTTCCTACGTAAAAACCATGTAGTATCGGGGTAAATTTGCGAAAACTGGATACTTTCGGAAAAATGGCACCTTCTATGCTAAAACCCTGAGGAGCCAAGTTAAATTTGTGAAAACTAAATTTAAAAAAGGCCCCCCTTAGCTAAAAACCTTGTGGAGTCCTGGTAAATTTGCGAATATTGGATACTTTTTGAAAAAAGGCTCTGCCTATGTAAAAACCTTGTAGTGATGGCATAAATAAGTTAAAACTAGCTACAATTTGAAAAAAGCCCTTCCTAAGTATAAAATTTGAGGAGTCAGGGTAAATTTGCAAAAACGGGATACTTTTATTTTTAAAAAGGTCCCTCCTATGTAAAAACCTTGTGGAGTCGTGCTAAATCTGTGAAAAATGGATACTTTTTTAAAAAAGGCCCCTCCAAGGTAAAAACCTTGTAAAGGGGGTAAATTTGATACTTATTCAAAAAGGCCACCTCTTAGGTAAAAACCTTGTTGTGTTGGGGTACATTTGCGAAAACTAGATACTTTTTGAAAAAAGGCCCCTCCTAAGAATAAACCTTGAGGAGTTAGGGTAAATTTGCGAAAAACTAGATACATTTGAAAAATAGGCTCCTCCTAGGTAAAAAAACTTGTGTAGTCGTGATAAATTTGTGAAAATTAGATAGTGTTTGAAAAATGGCCCCCTATGTAAAAACCTTGCGAGTCATGGTAAATCTACGAAAAGTGTATAGTTTTTTTAAAATAGGCCCTCCTAGGTAAAAACCATGTAAAATGGTGTAAATTTTCCAAAACGGGATACTTTTTGAAAAAAGGCACCTCTTAGGTAAAAATCATCAAGAGTCGTGGTGAATTTGTAAAAACTGGATACCTTTTTAAAAAAGGCCCCTCCTAGGTATAAACCTTGAGAAGTTATGGTAAATTGCGAAAATAGGATGCTTTTCGAAAAAAGGCCACTACAAGGAATAACCTTACGGGGTAGGGGTAAATTTTTGAAACTAGATAATTTTTTTAGAAAAAGGGTCCTCCTAGGTAAAAACCTTGTGGAGTCGTGGCAAATTTGCAAAAACTGAATAGTTCTTGAAGAAAAGGCCCCTCCTACGTAAAAACCATGTAGTGTCAGTGTAAATTTGCGAAAACTAGATACTTTTTAAAAATGACCCCTAGGTAAAAGCCTTGCGGAGTCGGGTAAATAAGTGAAAACTATACACATTTGAAAAAGTGGCCCCTGCTAAGAAATAACCTTGCAGAGTCGTGGGAAATCTATGAAAAGTGTACACTTTTTAAAATAGGCCCACCTAGGTAAAAACCATGTAAATTGTGGTAATTTTGCGAAAACGAGATACTTATTGAAAATAGACACCTCTTTGGTAAAAACCTATCTGGAGTTGTGGTAAATTTGCGAAAGTTGGATACTTTCTTAAAAAAGGCCCCTCCTAGGTATAAACCTTGAGGAATTAGGGTAAATTTGCTAAAATAGGATACTTTTTGAAAAAAGGCCTTTCCAAGGATATAACCATGTGGGGTAGGGGTATATTTCTAAAAACTGAATACTTTTTTTAAAAAGGGTCCCCCTTGGTAAAAACCTTGTGGAGTCATGGCAAATTTGCAAAAACAGGATGCTTCTTAAAAAAGGCCCCTCCTACATAAAAGCCATGTAGTGTTAGGCTAAAATTTGCAAAAACAAGATACTTTTTAAAATGACCCCTAAGTAACCTTGCAGAGTCAGGGTAAATAAGTGAAAACTGGACACATTTGAAAAAAAAGGCCCCTCCTAGGTAATAACCTTACAGAGTCTTAGTAATTCTATGAAAGTGTACACTTTTTTAAAATAGGCCCTCCTTGGAAAAAACCATGTAAACTAGGGAAAAATTGCAAAACGGGATACTTTTTGAAAAAAGGCTCCTCTTTGGACAAAAACCATCTAGAGTCGTGATAAATTTGTGCAAACTAGATACTTTCATAAAAAAGGCCCCTCCTAGGTTTAAACCACGAATAGTTAGGGTAAATTTGTGAAAAAAGGATACTTTTTGAAAAAAGGAATCTCCAAGGTAATAACCTTGCATAGTAGGGGTAATTTATGAAAATTGGATATTTCTTGAAAAAGGGCTCCTCCTACGTAAAAACCATGTAGTGTCAAGGTAAATTTGCGAAAACTGGATAGTTTTTGAAAAAATGCACCTCTTATGTAAAAACCTTGAGGAGTCCCGTTACATTTGCAAAAACTCAATATTTTTTAAAAAAGGGCCCTTTTAGCTAAAAACCTTAAGGAGTCTTGGTAAATTTGTGAAAACTGAATACTATTGGAAAAAGGCCAATCCTAGGTACAATCCTTGCGGGGTCAAGTTAAATTTGCGAAAACAGGATATTTTAAAAAAAAGGCCCATCTCAACTAAAAATCTTGTGGAGTCACGATGAATTTGCAAAAACATGATACTTTTTTAAAAATGACTCTCCAAGGTAATAACCCTGTGAAGTCAAGAGTATTTATCTAAAAAATTGATACTTTTGAAAAAGAGGCTTGGCATAGGTAAAAACCATGTGGAGTCATCGTAAATTTGTGAAAACTTGACACTTTTTCAAAAGGCCCTCCAACGTAAAAACATGTAGTGTCGGGGTAAATTTGCGAAAACTAGATATTTTTCAAAAAAAGCCCCATCCCAGCAGAAAATCTTGTGGATTTGTGGTAAATTTGTGAAAACATGATACTTTTTAAAAAGGCCCCTTTTATGTAGAAACCATGTAGTATCGGGGTAATTTGCGAAAACTGGATACTTTTTGTAAAATGGCACCTTCTATGCTAAAACCCTGAGGAGTCAAGTTAAATTTTGCGAAAACTAAATATTTTTTTTAAATGGCCACCCTTAGCTAAAAACCTTGTGAAGTCCTGGTAAATTTGCGAAAACTGGATACTTTTTGAAAAATGGCCCCTTCTATGCTAAAACCTTAAGGAGTCAAGTTAAATTTGCAAAAACTAAATATATTTTTTAAAAAAGGCCCCCCTTAGCTAAAAACCTTGTGGAGTCCTGGTAAATTTGCGAAAACTGGATACTTTTTGAAAAAAGGCCCCTCCTACGTAAAAGTCTTTTAGTGATGGTGTAAATTTGCTAAAACTAGCTACTTTTGAAGAAAAGGCCCTTCCTGAGGTATAAAATTTGAGGAGTCAGGATAAAATTTGTGAAAAATTGATACTTTTTAAAAAATGTCCCTTCTATGTAAAATCATTGTGCAGTCATGCTAAATCTATGAAAAGTGGGATACTTTTTTTAGAAAAGGCCCCTGTAAGGTAATAGCCTTGTAAAGTGGGGTAAATTTGAGAGAACTCGATACTTTTTCAAAAAAGGCACATCTTAGATAAAAACCATGTTGTGTTGGGGTAAATTTGCAAAAGTTTGATACTTTTTGAAAAAACTGGATACTTTTCAAAAAAGGCCCATCCTACGTAAAAAATGTAGTGTCAGGGTAAATTTGCAAAAACTAGATAATTTTTGAAAATGACCCCTAGGTAATAACCTTGCGGAGTCGGGGCAAATAAGTGAAAGCTGGACACATTTGAAAACGAGGCTCCTCCTAGGTATAACCCTTGCTGAGTCATGGTACATCTATGAAAAGGTACACTATTTTAGAAAGGCCCTCCTAGGTAAAAATCATGTAAACTGGGGTAAATTTGCAAAAACGGGATACTTTTTGAAAAAAGGCACCTCATTGATTAAACCATCTAGACTTATGGTAAATTTGCAGAAACTGGATACTTTCATAAAAAAAGGCCCCTCCTAGGTATAAACCTTGACTAGTTAGGGTAAATTTGCGAAAAAAATGATTATTTTTGAAAGAAGGCACCTCCAAGGTAATACCTTGTGGAGTAGGGGTAAATTTCCGAAAAGGGGACTTCTTGAAAAACGACTCATCCTACGTAAAAACCATGTAGTATCGGGGTTAATTTGCGAAAACTGGATAGTTTTTGAAAAAAGGCACCTCCTATGTAAAAACCTTGAGGAATGAAGTTAAATTTGCTAAAACTCAATATTTTTTTTAAAAGGACCCCTTTTAGCTAAAAACCTTGGGAGTCATGGTAAATTTGCGAAAATTGAATACTATTGGAAAAAAGGCCCCTCCTATATAAAATCCTTGGGAAGTCATGTTAAATTTGTGAAAACTAGATATTTTTCAAAAAAAAAAGGCCCATCTCAGCTAAAAATCTTGTGGAGTTGTGATGAATTTGCGAAAACATGATACATTTTTAAAAAAGGCCCTTCCAAGGTAATAACCTTGCGAAGTCGAGGTAAATATTTGAAAAATGGATACTTTTGAAAAAAAGGCTCGGCATATGTAAAACCTTGTGGAGTCATCGTAAATTTGTGAAAACTGGACACTTTTTTGAAAAAGGCCCCTCCCACATAAAAACCATGAAGAGTCATGGTAAATTTGCGAAAAAATGGATACTTTTTGAAAGAAATCCCCTTCTATGTTAAAACCTTGAGGAGTCAAGTTAAATTTGCGAAAACTAAATATTTTTAAAAAAAAAGGCCCCTTAGCTAAAAACCTTGTGGAGTCTTGGTAAATTTACAAAAACTGGATACTTTTTAAAAAAAGGCCCCTCCTACATAAAAACCTTGTAGTGTCAGCGTAAATTTGCTAAAACTAGATACTTTTTGAAAAAAGGTCCTTCCTAAGCATAAAATTTGAGGAGTTAGGGTAAATTTTTGAAAACATGATACTTTTTTAAAAAAGGTCCCTCCTTTGTAAAAACCTTGTGGAGTCGTGCTAAATTTACCCCAGTTTACATGGTTTCGTAAGGTTTTTTACCTTGGAGGGATCGTTTTTCCCTGATTTCGTAAGGTTTTTACCTTGGAGGGATCGTTTTTCCAAAAAGGAGTAATTTATACAGGTTTACCATCCTTAAAGACTTACCAAGGGTGGTTATTTTGTCCAAAAATAGCTATTTTCACGAGTTTACCGAGATTTCGTAAGTTTTTTACCTAGGAGGGGTCATTTTCCCGAAAAGACAACATTTTTACAGGATGGCCCTGATTCCTTAAAGTTTTAACAATGAGGGATCACTTTTTTTCTAAAAATAGCAGTTTTCACGAGTTTACCCTGACTTCTTAAGTTTTTTACCTAGGAGGGATCGTTTTCCCTAAAATAAGTCATTTTTACATGTTTACCGTGATTCATTCACGTTTTTACCAAGGAGGGTTCCTATGTAACAACCTTGTGGAGTCAAGTTAAATTTGCGAAAACTGGATATTTTTCAAAAAGAAGGGCCCATCTCAGCAAAAAATCTTATGGAGTAGTGGTGAATTTGTGAAAACATGATACTTTTTTTAAAAAGGTCCCTCCAAGGTAATAACCTTGCAAAGTCGGGGTAAATATCTGAAAAATGGATATTTTTGAAAAAAAGTCTCGACATAGGTAAAAACCTTGTGGATTCATCGTAAATTTGCGAAAACTGGACACTTTTTGAATAAAGGCCCCTCCTACACTTTTTCTGAAAGAAGGCCCCTTCTATGTTAAAACATTGAGGAGTCAAGTTAAATTTGCGAAAACTAAATACTTTTTAAAGAACCCCTTAGCTAAAAACCTTGTCGAGTCTTGGTAAATTTGCGAAAACTGGATACTTTTTGGAAAAGGCCCATCCTACGTAAAAACCTTGTAGTGACAGAGTAAATTTCCTAAAACTAGATTGTTTTTGAAAAAAGGCCCATCCTAAGTATAAAGCTCAAGGAGTCAGGGTAAATTTGCGAAAATGGGAAACTTTTTCAAAAAAGGTCCCTCCTATCTAAAAACCTTGTGGAGTCGTGCTAAATCTGTGAAAAGTGGATACTTTTTTAAAAAAGGCCCCACCAAGGTAAAAACCTTGTAAAGTGGGGTAAATTTGAGAAAACTCGATACTTTTTCAAAAAGGGGACCTCTTAGGTAAAAACCGTGTTGTGTTGGGGTGAATTTGTGAAAACTGGATATTTTTTGAAAAAAGGCCCCTCCTAAGTATAAACCTTCAGGAATCAAGGTAAATTAGCAAAAACTAGATACATTTGAAAAATAGGCTCCTCCTAGGTAAAAAACTTGTGTAGTCATGGTAAATTTGCGAAAGCTGGATATTTTTTAAAAGGAAGCCCCTATTAGGTAAAAATTTTTAGACTTGAGGTATATTTGTGAAAATTAGATAGTTTTTGAAAAATGGCCCCCTATGTAAAAACCTTGCGAGTCGTGGTAAATCTATGAAAAGTGTAAACCTATTTTAAAATAGGCCCTCCTAGGTAAAACCATGTAAAATGTGGTAAATTTGTGAAAACTGGATACTTTTTTTAAAAAAAAGGGCCCTCCTAGGTAAAAACCTTGTGGAGTTATGGCTAATTTGCAAAAACTGGATACTTCTTGAAAAAAATCCCCTCCTACGAAAAAACCATGTAGTGTCAGGGTAAATTTGCAAAAACTAGATACTTTTTAAAAATGACCCCTAGGTAAAAACCTTGCAGACTCGGGGTAAATAAGTGAAAACTGGACACATTTGAAAAAAATGCCCCTCCTTGGTAATAACCTTGCGAAGTCGTGGTAAATCTATGAAAAGTTTACACTTTTTTAAAATAGGCCCGCCTAGGTAAAAACCCTGTAAACTGGGGTAAATTTGCGAAAATGAGATACTTTTTGAAAAAAGGTACCTCTTTGGTGAAAACCATCTAGAATCGTGGTAGATTTGCGAAAACTATATACTTTCATAAAAAAGGCCCCTCCTAGGTATAAACCTTGAGTAGTTAGGGTAAATTTGTGAAAAAAAGGATACTTTTTGAAAAAAGGCACCTCCAAGGTAATAACCTTGTGAAGTAGGGGTAAATTTCCAAAACTGGATAGTTATTGAAAAAAGGATCCTCTTACATAAAAACCATGCAGTGTTAGGGTAACTTCACAAAAATTGGATAGATTTTGAAAAAAGGCACCTCCTATGTATAAGCATTGAGGAGTCAAGTTAAATTGGCGAAAACTGAATATTTTTTTTAAAAGGCCCCTCTTAGCTAAAAACCTTGTGGAGTCTTGGTAAATTTGTGACAACTGGATACTATTTGGAAAAAGGTGCCTCCTATGTAATAAATGTGTGGAGTCAACTTAAATTTGCAGAAACTGGATATTTTTCAAAAAAAAAAAGGCCCATCTCAACTGAAAATCTTATGGAGTCATGGTGAATGTGTGAAAACATGATAAATTTTAAAAAATGCCTCTCCAAGTAATAACCTTGCGAAATCGGGGTAAATATATGAAAATTGATACTTTTGAAAAAAAGGCTTGGCATAGGTAAAAACCTTGTGGAGTCATTGTAAATTTATCAAAGCTGGACACCTTTTTAAAAAAAGGCCCCTCCTACGTAAAAGCCATGTAGTTGTCGGGGGTAAATTTGTGAAAATTGGATATCTTTTGAAAGAAGGCCCCTTCTATGTTAAAAACCTTAAGGAGACATGTTAATGTGCGAAAACTAAATATTTTTTAAAAAAGGCCCCCTTAGATAAAAACCTTATGGAGTCCTAGTAAATTTGTGAAAACTGGATACTTTTTGAAAAAAGGCCCTTCCTAAGTATAAAATTTAAGGAGTCATCGTAAATTTGCGAAAACAGAAAACTTTTTTAAAAAATATCCCTCCTTTGTAAAAACCTTGTGGAGTCATGCTAAATCTGTGAAAAGTGGATACTTTTTTAAAAAAGGCCCCTCCAAGGTAAAAACCTTATAAAGGGGGGTAAATTTGAGAAAACTCAATACTTTTTCAAAAAGGGCACGTCTTAGGTAAAAACCTTGTTGTGTTGGGGTAAATTTGCAAAAATTGGATACTTGCTGAAAAAAAGGCCCCTCCTAAGTATAAACCTTGAGGAGTCAAGGTAAATTTGCAAAAACTAGATACATTTGAAAAATAGGCTCCTCCTATGTAAAAAAAAAAAAACGTGTAGTCGTGATAAATTTGCGAAAGCTGAATATTTAAAAAAAAAGCACTCTTAGGTAAAAATTTTTGGACTCATGGTAAATCTGCAAATATTAGATAGTTTTTGAAAAATGGCCCCCTATGTTAAAACCTTGCGAGTCATGGTAAATCAATGAAAAGTTCATACTTTTTTTAAAATAGGCCCTCCTAGGTAAAAACCATGTAAAAATGGTGTAAATTTGCCAAAATGGGATACTTTTTTAAAGAAGGCACCTCTTTGGTAAAAATCATCTAGAGTCATGGAAAATTTGTGAAAACTGGATACTTTTTTAAAAAATGCCCCTCCTAGGTATAAACCTTGAGGAGTTATGGTAAATTTGCGAAAATTGGATACTTTTAGAAAAAGTCCCCTCTAAGGAAATAACCTTGTGGGGTAGGGGTAAATTTCTTAAAATTGGATAGTTTAAAAAAATGCTCCTCCTAGGTAAAAACCATGTGGAGTCGTGGAAAATTTGCAAAAACTGGATACTTCTTGAAGAAAGGCCCCTCCTACGTAAAAACCATGTAGTGTTGGGGTAAATTTGCAAAAAACCAGTTACATTTTAAAAATGACCCCTAGGTAAACCTTATGGAGTCGGGGTAAATAAGTGAAAACTCGACACATTTGAAAAAAAGGCCCCTCCATAGGTTACCTTTCGTGGTGAATCTATGAAAAGTGTACACTTTTTTTTAAAATAGGCCCTCCTAGGTAAAAACCATGTAAACTGGGGTAAATTTGCAAAAACGGGATACTTTTTGAAAAAAGGCACCTCTTTGGTAAAAACCATCTGGTGTCATGGTAAATTTGCAAAAACTGGATACTTTCTTAAAAAAGGCCCTTCCTAGGTATAAACCTTGGGGAGTTAAGGTAAATTTGCGAAAATAGGATACTTTTTGAGAAAAGGCCCCTCCAAGGAAATAACCTTGCAGGGTAGGGGTAAATTTCTGAAAACTAGATACTTTTTTAAAAAAAGGGTCCCCCTAGGTAAAAACCTTGTGGAGTTGTGGCAAATTTGCAAAAACTGGATTCTTGTTGAAAAAAGGCCCCTCCTACATAAAAGCCATGTTGTGTAGGGGGAAATTTAAGAAAACTAGATACTTTTTAAAAATGACCCCTAGGTAAAAACCTTGTGGAGTTGTGGCAAATTTGCAAAAACTGGATTCTTGTTGAGAAAAGGCCCCTCCTACATAAAAGCCATGTTGTGTAGGGGGAAATTTAAGAAAACTAGATACTTTTTAAAAATAACCCCTAGGTAAAAACCTTGCAGAGTTAGGGTAAATAAGTGAAAGCTAGATACATTGAAAAAAAGGCCCCTCCTAGGTAATAAACTTGCAGAGTCGTGGTAAATCTATGAAAAGTGTACACTTTTTTAAAATAGGTCCTCCTAGGTAAAAACCATGTAAACTGGGGAAAATTTGCAAAAACTAGATACTTTCATAAAAAAGGCCCCTCCTACTTGAGTAGTTAGGGTAAATTTGCGAAAAAAGGATACTTTTTGAAAAAAGGCACCTCTAAGGTAATAACCTTGCGGAGTAGGGTTAAATTTCCGAAAACTGGATACTTGTTGAAAAAAGGCTCCTCCTATGTAAAAACCATGTAGTGTCGGGGTAAATTTGCGAACACTTGATAGTTTTTGAAAACAGACACCTCCTATGTAAAAACCTTGAGGAGTCAAGTTAAATTTGCAAAAACTCAATATTTTTTAAAAAGGGCCCCTTTTAGCTAAAAACCTTGAGGAGTCTTGGTAAATTTGTGAAAACTGAATACTATTGGAAAAAAGTCCCCTCCTACGTAAAATCCTTGTGGAGTCAAGTTAAATTTGCGAAAACTGGATATTTTTCAAAAGAAAAAGGCCCATCTTAGCTAAAACTCTTGTGGAGTCATGATGAATTTGCTAAAACATGATACTTTTTAAAAAAAGCCCCTCCAAGGTAAATAACCTTGTGAAGTCAGGGTAAATATCTGAAAAATGGATACTTTTGAAAAAAGGCTTGGCATAGGTAAAAACGTTGTGGAGTTGTCGTAAATTTGCAAAAACTGGACACTTTTTGAAAAAAGGCCCTCGTACGTAAAAACCATGTAGTGTCGGGGTAAATTTGCGAAAACTAGATATTTTTCAAAAAAAGGTGCATCTCAGCTAAAAATCTTGTGGAGTCTTGGCAAATTCACGAAAACTTGATACTTTTTTAAAAAAGGTCCCTCCAAGGTAATAACATTGCGAAGTCATGGGAAATATTTGAAAAATGGATACTTTTGAAAAAAGGCTCGACATAGGTAAAAACCTTTTGGAGTCGTCGTAAATTTGCGAAAACTAGATACTTTTTGAAAAAAAGACCCTTCCTACGTAAAAACCATGTAGTATCGGGGTACATTTGCGAAAATTGGATACTTTTTGAAAAATGGCCCCTTCTTTGCTAAAACCTTGAGGGGTCAAGTTAAATTTGAGAAAACTAAATATTTTTTAGGTAAATTTCTTAAACTACCCTTATGGTTTAGATAATTGACTAAGTATACCCTTACCGTTTGAAAATTGACTAACATTACCCCTACTGTTTCTAACAATTGACTAACTCCACCCTTATCATTAACATCTGTTAATATTCCATTAAAATCCATATGCACGTGACATCATGTGATGCTTAAAATTTTTTAAAACCCAAAGCTACACTTGTCTCCTTCCTCTCTACCCGACACACCCTTCATCCTTCGACCTCTCTCTTCCCTCTATCTTCCTCCCATAGTCTCCGTCAACACCAGATCACCAGAGAAAACTACACTGTATCTGCGCCGTATGCACTGGAGAAAGCCACAATCTCAGACATTAAACATTGGCTTTGTCTGTTGGATGTGGTTTTCCTGCTTTTCCATGCTAAAGCAGACTAGAAGGAAGAGTGAAGGCTGGCTGAAGAGACTCTTGCTAATGCTCTCACTCTAGCATTTATGAGTTCCACCCAACTTCGCCATTACCCGTTGGCAGCGGTACACAAACCGAAGAAAGGAAGAAAGCTCCTTAGGTTCTCTCGTCTATTTTCATTAATTGCCTCGTTCTTTCCTGAGTCGTGATCATTGACCACTACAAAGCCAGCAACTCATTAATTTTGGCATGCGACCTCCATTAAAGAAACGACCCCAAATATCTATACCCCCTAACCCACCGCCACCGTCGGTTTCCGGTAATTCTCGCCAGTGATCCGGTTCTGGTTCATTTGCCAATCGTGCTATCTTCGACTCAAATTCAATTTCTTTGGCGATAGCAATGCCTCGAGATCTCCACACCTCAATCAGTTGGACGAGAACCCTGCCACCACCGACGATCTTATGAAAATAGGGTTGGTCAACGACTTAGTTCGTCGCAACAATCCTCTGCCGGTGTATCCCATGCTTGATTTTGATAGTGGAAACAATCCTCTCCATCTAAAGAAAGGAGATTTCATGCCCCTATAGTAACGGAAAGAGAAAACTCTTGAATTGGACAATGAGCTAAAAGGCGATGGCCGCTTGTTCTAGAAGCTTCCTCTACGATATCTCCAAGGTGACATTGTTGCCGGCTCCATCACAAACCTATCCACAGTGAAGTTTCACTAAAATCCGAATGAGTATGATCTCTTTAACAAGAAATCTCAACTATTAAATCTTCTATCATCGCTCTCATTTCTTCGAGGTGATGCCTCTTCAACGGGCCCGATCTCCGTATGCATTGGGCGACGACGACAACATTTACCATTGAACTCCAATCTCTCTCTTCTTCCTCTGGGCGATGGTGATAACACTGCCATTTAACTCCACCCAGCGTCAGGAGTTACAGGGATGTCTTAGATAGCACTGCCATGTAATTTCATCCAACAATGGGAGTTAGGGTTGTCTTAGACTTAGAGCTCTGTATTTTTTAAGCCATAGGGTAGTTTAGGCATTTTGCATGGGTTTTGGCGGAAGTTAACAGTGAGAATAGAGTTTTCCCAAACAGAAGTCATTTTTACATGTCTACCCTGATTCCTTATGATTTTCACCAAGCTGGGGTCATTTTTTTCCATAAAATAACATTTTTCTTGAACTTACTTTGATTTCATAAGGTTTTTTACTTAAGAGGGAACATTTTCCCCACAAGAAGTCATTTTTTCATGTTCACCCTGATTCCTTAAATATTTACCAACAAGTGGAATTTTTTTCCAAAAATAGCAGCTTTCACGAATTTACCTTGATTTCGTAAGTTTTATACCTAGGAGCGGGTGTTTTCCCAAAGAGAAGTCATTTTTACAAGTTTACCATGCTTCCTTAAGGTTTTTACCAAGGATGGGTCCTTTTTTCTAAAAAATAACATTTTTTCAGAAGTTCACATGGATTTCGTAAGGTTTTTACCTAGGAGTGGTTGTTTTCCCAAGAAGAAGTCATTTTTACAAATTACTGTCATTCCTTAAACATTTACCAATGACTAGTCATTTTTTCCAAGAATAGCATTTTTGACGAATTTACCCTGATTTCTTAAGTTTTTTTATCTAAGACAACTCGTTCTTCCCCAAAAAAAATCCTTTTTACTTGTTTACCCTTATTCCTTAAGGATTTTGCCAAGGATGGGTGATTTTTTTCAAAAAATAATATTTTTCTCGAATTTACACTGATTTCTTAAGGATTTTACTTTGGAGGGATCGTTTTTTCCAAAAAGAAGTAATTTATACAAGTTTACACTGTTTCCTTAAAGACTTACCAATGAGTGGTTAATTTTTCCAAAATTAGTTGTTTTCATGAGTTTATTGAGATTTCGTAAGTTTTTTACCTAGGAGGGGTCGTTTTCCCAAAAAGACGCCAATTTTAAATGATGACCCTAATTCCTTAAAGTTTTTACAACGAGCTGTCATTTTTTTCTAAAAGTAGTATTTTTCACGACTTTACCCTGATTTCTTAAGTTTTTTACGTAGGAGGGATCATTTTGCCTAAAATAAGTCATTTTTACATGTTTACCGTGATTCCTTAACATTTTTACCAAGGTGGGTCCATTTTTCCCAAATAATAATATTTTTCAAGAATTTGCCCTGATTTCGTAAAGTTTTTACCTAGGAGGGGTCATTTTACAAGATGATACTGACTCCTTAAAGATTTACAAACGAGTGGTCATTTTTTCCAAAAATAGCAGTTTTCACAAGTTTACCGAGATTTCGTAAGTTTTTAACCCAAGAGGGATCGTTTTCCCTAAAAGAAGTCATTTTTACATGTTTACCCTAATTCCTCAAGGTTATTAACATGAAGGGTTCCTGTTTTCTAACAAATAATATATTTTCCCATGTTTACCCAGATTTGGTTAGGTTTTTAGGTAGGAGTAGTGCTTTTCCCAAAAAGAAGTCATTTTTACAAATTTTCCTTGATTCCTTAAAGATTTACCAACGAGAGGCCATTTTTTCAAAAAATAGCAGTCTTCACAAGTTTACCTTCATTTCATAAGTTTTATACCTTGGAGCAGTCGTTTTCCCAAATAGATGTCATTTTTATATGTCTACCCTGATTCCTTATGATTTTTACAAAGGAGGGGTCATTTTTTTCCCTAAAATAACATTTTTCTCGAATTTACTCTGATTTCATAAGCTTTTTACTTAAGAGGGAATGTTTTCCCAACAAGAAGTCACTTTTTCATGTTCACCCTGATTCCCTAAATATTTACCAACAAGTGGTAATTTTTTCCAGAAATAGCAGCTTTCATGAATTTACCTTGATTTCGTAAGTTTTATACCTAGGAGCGGGCGTTTTCCCAAAGAGAAGTCATTTATACATGTTTACCCTGTTTCCTTAAGGTTTTTACCAAGGATGGGTCATTTTTTCTAAAAAATAACATTTTTTCAGTAGTTCACCTAGATTTTGTAAGGTTTTTACCTAGGAGAGGTATTTTCCCAACAATAAGACATTTTTACAATTTTAACGTCATTCCTTAAATATTTAACAACGATTGGTCATTTTTTCCAAGAATAGCAGTTTTCACGAGTTTACCCTGATTTCTTAAGTTTTTTATCTAAGACGGCTCGTTTGTCCCAAAAAAAGTTCTTTTTACTTGATTACCCTTATTCTGTAAGGATTTTACCAAGCATGGTTCATTTTTTCAAAAAATAATATTTTTTCTGGAATTTACCCTGATTTCGTAAGGTTTTTACCTTGGAGGGATCGTTTTTCCAAAAAGATGTAATTTATACAGGTTTACGTTGATTCCTTGAAGACTTACCAATGAGTGGTTATTTTTTCCAAAACTAGTTGTTTTAATGAGTTTACTGAGATTCATAAGTTTTTTACCTAGGAGGGGTCGTTTTCCCAAAAAGACGTCAATTTTAAAAGATGACCCCGATTCCTTAAAGTTTTAACAACAAGCTATCATTTTTTCTAAAAATAGGAGGTTTCACGACTTTACCCTGATTTCTTAAGTTTTTTACGTAGGATGATCGTTTTGCCTAAAATATGTTTTTTTTACATGTGTACCGTGATTCCTTAATGTTTTTACTAAGGTGGGTTCATTTTTCCCAAATAATAATATTTTTCATGAATTTGCCCTGATTTCGCAAAGTTTTCACCTAGGAGGGATCGTTTTACCAAAATAAGTCTTTTTAAAAGGTTGACCTTGATTCTTTATAGTTTTAACAATGATGGGTATATTTTTTTTCCAAAAATAGCAGTTTTTAATGAATTTACCCTGATTTCTTGTCTTTTACACAGGATGTATCATTTTCCACAAAATAAGTCATGTTTACATGTTTACCTCGATTCCTTAAGGTTATTATTAAGGGGGGTCCTTTTTTCCAAAAAAAATAACATTTATAACGAGTTTACTGTGATTTTGTATGGTTTTTACCTTGGAGTGGTCATTTTCCTTTGAAGAAGTCATTTTTACAAGATTACCCTAATTCCTTAAAGTTTTACAAAAGTGTTTTTTTTCAAAAATAGTAATTTTCATGAATTTACCCAAATTTCGTAAGTTCTTTTTACCAAGGAGGGATCATTTTCCCAAAAAGAAAATATTTTTACAAGTTGACGCTAATTCCTTAATGTTTTAACGAGTGGTCATTGTTTCCAAATATAGCTGATTTTACGAGTTTACCGTGATTTTGTAAATTTTTTACACAGGAGGGTTAATTTCCTAAAATGACGTCACTTTTACACGTTTGTACTAATTCCTTATGGTTTGTACCAAGGAAGAGTTAGTTGTTTCAAAAAAGCAATATTTTTCAAGAGTTTACCCTGATTTGGGGTTTAGGGTTTAGGGTTTAGGGTTTTAGGGTTTAGGGTTTTAGGGTTTAGGGTATTAGGGTTTAGGGTTTAGGGTTTAGGGTTTAGGGTTTAGGG
>NC_142650.1:114562500-114565000 GCF_055504915.1 Nelumbo nucifera
TTTAGGGTTTAGGGTTTAGGGTTTAGGGTTTAGGGTTTAGGGTTTAGGGTTTAGGGTTTAGGGTTTAGGGTTTAGGGTTTAGGGTTTAGGGTTTAGGGTTTAGGGTTTAGGGTTTAGGGTTTAGGGTTTAGGGTTTAGGGTTTAGGGTTTAGGGTTTAGGGTTTAGGGTTTAGGGTTTAGGGTTTAGGGTTTAGGGTTTAGGGTTTAGGGTTTAGGGTTTAGGGTTTAGGGTTTAGGGTTTAGGGTTTAGGGTTTAGGGTTTAGGGTTTAGGGTTTAGGGTTTAGGGTTTAGGGTTTAGGGTTTAGGGTTTAGGGTTTAGGGTTTAGGGTTTAGGGTTTAGGGTTTAGGGTTTAGGGTTTAGGGTTTAGGGTTTAGGGTTTAGGGTTTAGGGTTTAGGGTTTAGGGTTTAGGGTTTAGGGTTTAGGGTTTAGGGTTTAGGGTTTAGGGTTTAGGGTTTAGGGTTTAGGGTTTAGGGTTTAGGGTTTAGGGTTTAGGGTTTAGGGTTTAGGGTTTAGGGTTTAGGGTTTAGGGTTTAGGGTTTAGGGTTTAGGGTTTAGGGTTTAGGGTTTAGGGTTTAGGGTTTAGGGTTTAGGGTTTAGGGTTTAGGGTTTAGGGTTTAGGGTTTAGGGTTTAGGGTTTAGGGTTTAGGGTTTAGGGTTTAGGGTTTAGGGTTTAGGGTTTAGGGTTTAGGGTTTAGGGTTTAGGGTTTAGGGTTTAGGGTTTAGGGTTTAGGGTTTAGGGTTTAGGGTTTAGGGTTTAGGGTTTAGGGTTTAGGGTTTAGGGTTTAGGGTTTAGGGTTTAGGGTTTAGGGTTTAGGGTTTAGGGTTTAGGGTTTAGGGTTTAGGGTTTAGGGTTTAGGGTTTAGGGTTTAGGGTTTAGGGTTTAGGGTTTAGGGTTTAGGGTTTAGGGTTTAGGGTTTAGGGTTTAGGGTTTAGGGTTTAGGGTTTAGGGTTTAGGGTTTAGGGTTTAGGGTTTAGGGTTTAGGGTTTAGGGTTTAGGGTTTAGGGTTTAGGGTTTAGGGTTTTAGGGTTTAGGGTTTAGGGTTTAGGGTTTAGGGTTTAGGGTTTAGGGTTTAGGGTTTAGGGTTTAGGGTTTAGGGTTTAGGGTTTAGGGTTTAGGGTTTAGGGTTTAGGGTTTAGGGTTTAGGGTTTAGGGTTTAGGGTTTAGGGTTTAGGGTTTAGGGTTTAGGGTTTAGGGTTTAGGGTTTAGGGTTTAGGGTTTAGGGTTTAGGGTTTAGGGTTTAGGGTTTAGGGTTTAGGGTTTAGGGTTTAGGGTTTAGGGTTTAGGGTTTAGGGTTTAGGGTTTAGGGTTTAGGGTTTAGGGTTTAGGGTTTAGGGTTTAGGGTTTAGGGTTTAGGGTTTAGGGTTTAGGGTTTAGGGTTTAGGGTTTAGGGTTTAGGGTTTAGGGTTTAGGGTTTAGGGTTTAGGGTTTAGGGTTTAGGGTTTAGGGTTTAGGGTTTAGGGTTTAGGGTTTAGGGTTTAGGGTTTAGGGTTTAGGGTTTAGGGTTTAGGGTTTAGGGTTTAGGGTTTAGGGTTTAGGGTTTAGGGTTTAGGGTTTAGGGTTTAGGGTTTAGGGTTTAGGGTTTAGGGTTTAGGGTTTAGGGTTTAGGGTTTAGGGTTTAGGGTTTAGGGTTTAGGGTTTAGGGTTTAGGGTTTAGGGTTTAGGGTTTAGGGTTTAGGGTTTAGGGTTTAGGGTTTAGGGTTTAGGGTTTAGGGTTTAGGGTTTAGGGTTTAGGGTTTAGGGTTTAGGGTTTAGGGTTTAGGGTTTAGGGTTTAGGGTTTAGGGTTTAGGGTTTAGGGTTTAGGGTTTAGGGTTTAGGGTTTAGGGTTTAGGGTTTAGGGTTTAGGGTTTAGGGTTTAGGGTTTAGGGTTTAGGGTTTAGGGTTTAGGGTTTAGGGTTTAGGGTTTAGGGTTTAGGGTTTAGGGTTTAGGGTTTAGGGTTTAGGGTTTAGGGTTTAGGGTTTAGGGTTTAGGGTTTAGGGTTTAGGGTTTAGGGTTTAGGGTTTAGGGTTTAGGGTTTAGGGTTTAGGGGGTTTAGGGTTTAGGGTTTAGGGTTTAGGGTTTAGGGTTTAGGGTTTAGGGTTTAGGGTTTAGGGTTTAGGGTTTAGGGTTTAGGGTTTAGGGTTTAGGGTTTAGGGTTTAGGGTTTAGGGTTTAGGGTTTAGGGTTTAGGGTTTAGGGTTTAGGGTTTAGGGTTTAGGGTTTAGGGTTTAGGGTTTAGGGTTTAGGGTTTAGGGTTTAGGGTTTAGGGTTTAGGGTTTAGGGTTTAGGGTTTAGGGTTTAGGGTTTAGGGTTTAGGGTTTAGGGTTTAGGGTTTAGGGTTTAGGGTTTAGGGTTTAGGGTTTAGGGTTTAGGGTTTAGGGTTTAGGGTTTAGGGTTTAGGGTTTAGGGTTTAGGGTTTAGGGTTTAGGGTTTAGGGTTTAGGGTTTAGGGTTTAGGGTTTAGGGTTTAGGGTTTAGGGTTTAGGGTTTAGGGTTTAGGGTTTAGGGTTTAGGGTTTAG
>NC_142650.1:114570000-114577180 GCF_055504915.1 Nelumbo nucifera
TTTAGGGTTTAGGGTTTAGGGTTTAGGGTTTAGGGTTTAGGGTTTAGGGTTTAGGGTTTAGGGTTTAGGGTTTAGGGTTTAGGGTTTAGGGTTTAGGGTTTAGGGTTTAGGGTTTAGGGTTTAGGGTTTAGGGTTTAGGGTTTAGGGTTTAGGGTTTAGGGTTTAGGGTTTAGGGTTTAGGGTTTAGGGTTTAGGGTTTAGGGTTTAGGGTTTAGGGTTTAGGGTTTAGGGTTTAGGGTTTAGGGTTTAGGGTTTAGGGTTTAGGGTTTAGGGTTTAGGGTTTAGGGTTTAGGGTTTAGGGTTTAGGGTTTAGGGTTTAGGGTTTAGGGTTTAGGGTTTAGGGTTTAGGGTTTAGGGTTTAGGGTTTAGGGTTTAGGGTTTAGGGTTTAGGGTTTAGGGTTTAGGGTTTAGGGTTTAGGGTTTAGGGTTTAGGGTTTAGGGTTTAGGGTTTAGGGTTTAGGGTTTAGGGTTTAGGGTTTAGGGTTTAGGGTTTAGGGTTTAGGGTTTAGGGTTTAGGGTTTAGGGTTTAGGGTTTAGGGTTTAGGGTTTAGGGTTTAGGGTTTAGGGTTTAGGGTTTAGGGTTTAGGGTTTAGGGTTTAGGGTTTAGGGTTTAGGGTTTAGGGTTTAGGGTTTAGGGTTTAGGGTTTAGGGTTTAGGGTTTAGGGTTTAGGGTTTAGGGTTTAGGGTTTAGGGTTTAGGGTTTAGGGTTTAGGGTTTAGGGTTTAGGGTTTAGGGTTTAGGGTTTAGGGTTTAGGGTTTAGGGTTTAGGGTTTAGGGTTTAGGGTTTAGGGTTTAGGGTTTAGGGTTTAGGGTTTAGGGTTTAGGGTTTAGGGTTTAGGGTTTAGGGTTTAGGGTTTAGGGTTTAGGGTTTAGGGTTTAGGGTTTAGGGTTTAGGGTTTAGGGTTTAGGGTTTAGGGTTTAGGGTTTAGGGTTTAGGGTTTAGGGTTTAGGGTTTAGGGTTTAGGGTTTAGGGTTTAGGGTTTAGGGTTTAGGGTTTAGGGTTTAGGGTTTAGGGTTTAGGGTTTAGGGTTTAGGGTTTAGGGTTTAGGGTTTAGGGTTTAGGGTTTAGGGTTTAGGGTTTAGGGTTTAGGGTTTAGGGTTTAGGGTTTAGGGTTTAGGGTTTAGGGTTTAGGGTTTAGGGTTTAGGGTTTAGGGTTTAGGGTTTAGGGTTTAGGGTTTAGGGTTTAGGGTTTAGGGTTTAGGGTTTAGGGTTTAGGGTTTAGGGTTTAGGGTTTAGGGTTTAGGGTTTAGGGTTTAGGGTTTAGGGTTTAGGGTTTAGGGTTTAGGGTTTAGGGTTTAGGGTTTAGGGTTTAGGGTTTAGGGTTTAGGGTTTAGGGTTTAGGGTTTAGGGTTTAGGGTTTAGGGTTTAGGGTTTAGGGTTTAGGGTTTAGGGTTTAGGGTTTAGGGTTTAGGGTTTAGGGTTTAGGGTTTAGGGTTTAGGGTTTAGGGTTTAGGGTTTAGGGTTTAGGGTTTAGGGTTTAGGGTTTAGGGTTTAGGGTTTAGGGTTTAGGGTTTAGGGTTTAGGGTTTAGGGTTTAGGGTTTAGGGTTTAGGGTTTAGGGTTTAGGGTTTAGGGTTTAGGGTTTAGGGTTTAGGGTTTAGGGTTTAGGGTTTAGGGTTTAGGGTTTAGGGTTTAGGGTTTAGGGTTTAGGGTTTAGGGTTTAGGGTTTAGGGTTTAGGGTTTAGGGTTTAGGGTTTAGGGTTTAGGGTTTAGGGTTTAGGGTTTAGGGTTTAGGGTTTAGGGTTTAGGGTTTAGGGTTTAGGGTTTAGGGTTTAGGGTTTAGGGTTTAGGGTTTAGGGTTTAGGGTTTAGGGTTTAGGGTTTAGGGTTTAGGGTTTAGGGTTTAGGGTTTAGGGTTTAGGGTTTAGGGTTTAGGGTTTAGGGTTTAGGGTTTAGGGTTTAGGGTTTAGGGTTTAGGGTTTAGGGTTTAGGGTTTAGGGTTTAGGGTTTAGGGTTTAGGGTTTAGGGTTTAGGGTTTAGGGTTTAGGGTTTAGGGTTTAGGGTTTAGGGTTTAGGGTTTAGGGTTTAGGGTTTAGGGTTTAGGGTTTAGGGTTTAGGGTTTAGGGTTTAGGGTTTAGGGTTTAGGGTTTAGGGTTTAGGGTTTAGGGTTTAGGGTTTAGGGTTTAGGGTTTAGGGTTTAGGGTTTAGGGTTTAGGGTTTAGGGTTTAGGGTTTAGGGTTTAGGGTTTAGGGTTTAGGGTTTAGGGTTTAGGGTTTAGGGTTTAGGGTTTAGGGTTTAGGGTTTAGGGTTTAGGGTTTAGGGTTTAGGGTTTAGGGTTTAGGGTTTAGGGTTTAGGGTTTAGGGTTTAGGGTTTAGGGTTTAGGGTTTAGGGTTTAGGGTTTAGGGTTTAGGGTTTAGGGTTTAGGGTTTAGGGTTTAGGGTTTAGGGTTTAGGGTTTAGGGTTTAGGGTTTAGGGTTTAGGGTTTAGGGTTTAGGGTTTAGGGTTTAGGGTTTAGGGTTTAGGGTTTAGGGTTTAGGGTTTAGGGTTTAGGGTTTAGGGTTTAGGGTTTAGGGTTTAGGGTTTAGGGTTTAGGGTTTAGGGTTTAGGGTTTAGGGTTTAGGGTTTAGGGTTTAGGGTTTAGGGTTTAGGGTTTAGGGTTTAGGGTTTAGGGTTTAGGGTTTAGGGTTTAGGGTTTAGGGTTTAGGGTTTAGGGTTTAGGGTTTAGGGTTTAGGGTTTAGGGTTTAGGGTTTAGGGTTTAGGGTTTAGGGTTTAGGGTTTAGGGTTTAGGGTTTAGGGTTTAGGGTTTAGGGTTTAGGGTTTAGGGTTTAGGGTTTAGGGTTTAGGGTTTAGGGTTTAGGGTTTAGGGTTTAGGGTTTAGGGTTTAGGGTTTAGGGTTTAGGGTTTAGGGTTTAGGGTTTAGGGTTTAGGGTTTAGGGTTTAGGGTTTAGGGTTTAGGGTTTAGGGTTTAGGGTTTAGGGTTTAGGGTTTAGGGTTTAGGGTTTAGGGTTTAGGGTTTAGGGTTTAGGGTTTAGGGTTTAGGGTTTAGGGTTTAGGGTTTAGGGTTTAGGGTTTAGGGTTTAGGGTTTAGGGTTTAGGGTTTAGGGTTTAGGGTTTAGGGTTTAGGGTTTAGGGTTTAGGGTTTAGGGTTTAGGGTTTAGGGTTTAGGGTTTAGGGTTTAGGGTTTAGGGTTTAGGGTTTAGGGTTTAGGGTTTAGGGTTTAGGGTTTAGGGTTTAGGGTTTAGGGTTTAGGGTTTAGGGTTTAGGGTTTAGGGTTTAGGGTTTAGGGTTTAGGGTTTAGGGTTTAGGGTTTAGGGTTTAGGGTTTAGGGTTTAGGGTTTAGGGTTTAGGGTTTAGGGTTTAGGGTTTAGGGTTTAGGGTTTAGGGTTTAGGGTTTAGGGTTTAGGGTTTAGGGTTTAGGGTTTAGGGTTTAGGGTTTAGGGTTTAGGGTTTAGGGTTTAGGGTTTAGGGTTTAGGGTTTAGGGTTTAGGGTTTAGGGTTTAGGGTTTAGGGTTTAGGGTTTAGGGTTTAGGGTTTAGGGTTTAGGGTTTAGGGTTTAGGGTTTAGGGTTTAGGGTTTAGGGTTTAGGGTTTAGGGTTTAGGGTTTAGGGTTTAGGGTTTAGGGTTTAGGGTTTAGGGTTTAGGGTTTAGGGTTTAGGGTTTAGGGTTTAGGGTTTAGGGTTTAGGGTTTAGGGTTTAGGGTTTAGGGTTTAGGGTTTAGGGTTTAGGGTTTAGGGTTTAGGGTTTAGGGTTTAGGGTTTAGGGTTTAGGGTTTAGGGTTTAGGGTTTAGGGTTTAGGGTTTAGGGTTTAGGGTTTAGGGTTTAGGGTTTAGGGTTTAGGGTTTAGGGTTTAGGGTTTAGGGTTTAGGGTTTAGGGTTTAGGGTTTAGGGTTTAGGGTTTAGGGTTTAGGGTTTAGGGTTTAGGGTTTAGGGTTTAGGGTTTAGGGTTTAGGGTTTAGGGTTTAGGGTTTAGGGTTTAGGGTTTAGGGTTTAGGGTTTAGGGTTTAGGGTTTAGGGTTTAGGGTTTAGGGTTTAGGGTTTAGGGTTTAGGGTTTAGGGTTTAGGGTTTAGGGTTTAGGGTTTAGGGTTTAGGGTTTAGGGTTTAGGGTTTAGGGTTTAGGGTTTAGGGTTTAGGGTTTAGGGTTTAGGGTTTAGGGTTTAGGGTTTAGGGTTTAGGGTTTAGGGTTTAGGGTTTAGGGTTTAGGGTTTAGGGTTTAGGGTTTAGGGTTTAGGGTTTAGGGTTTAGGGTTTAGGGTTTAGGGTTTAGGGTTTAGGGTTTAGGGTTTAGGGTTTAGGGTTTAGGGTTTAGGGTTTAGGGTTTAGGGTTTAGGGTTTAGGGTTTAGGGTTTAGGGTTTAGGGTTTAGGGTTTAGGGTTTAGGGTTTAGGGTTTAGGGTTTAGGGTTTAGGGTTTAGGGTTTAGGGTTTAGGGTTTAGGGTTTAGGGTTTAGGGTTTAGGGTTTAGGGTTTAGGGTTTAGGGTTTAGGGTTTAGGGTTTAGGGTTTAGGGTTTAGGGTTTAGGGTTTAGGGTTTAGGGTTTAGGGTTTAGGGTTTAGGGTTTAGGGTTTAGGGTTTAGGGTTTAGGGTTTAGGGTTTAGGGTTTTTAGGGTTTAGGGTTTAGGGTTTAGGGTTTAGGGTTTAGGGTTTAGGGTTTAGGGTTTAGGGTTTAGGGTTTAGGGTTTAGGGTTTAGGGTTTAGGGTTTAGGGTTTAGGGTTTAGGGTTTAGGGTTTAGGGTTTAGGGTTTAGGGTTTAGGGTTTAGGGTTTAGGGTTTAGGGTTTAGGGTTTAGGGTTTAGGGTTTAGGGTTTAGGGTTTAGGGTTTAGGGTTTAGGGTTTAGGGTTTAGGGTTTAGGGTTTAGGGTTTAGGGTTTAGGGTTTAGGGTTTAGGGTTTAGGGTTTAGGGTTTAGGGTTTAGGGTTTAGGGTTTAGGGTTTAGGGTTTAGGGTTTAGGGTTTAGGGTTTAGGGTTTAGGGTTTAGGGTTTAGGGTTTAGGGTTTAGGGTTTAGGGTTTAGGGTTTAGGGTTTAGGGTTTAGGGTTTAGGGTTTAGGGTTTAGGGTTTAGGGTTTAGGGTTTAGGGTTTAGGGTTTAGGGTTTAGGGTTTAGGGTTTAGGGTTTAGGGTTTAGGGTTTAGGGTTTAGGGTTTAGGGTTTAGGGTTTAGGGTTTAGGGTTTAGGGTTTAGGGTTTAGGGTTTAGGGTTTAGGGTTTAGGGTTTAGGGTTTAGGGTTTAGGGTTTAGGGTTTAGGGTTTAGGGTTTAGGGTTTAGGGTTTAGGGTTTAGGGTTTAGGGTTTAGGGTTTAGGGTTTAGGGTTTAGGGTTTAGGGTTTAGGGTTTAGGGTTTAGGGTTTAGGGTTTAGGGTTTAGGGTTTAGGGTTTAGGGTTTAGGGTTTAGGGTTTAGGGTTTAGGGTTTAGGGTTTAGGGTTTAGGGTTTAGGGTTTAGGGTTTAGGGTTTAGGGTTTAGGGTTTAGGGTTTAGGGTTTAGGGTTTAGGGTTTAGGGTTTAGGGTTTAGGGTTTAGGGTTTAGGGTTTAGGGTTTAGGGTTTAGGGTTTAGGGTTTAGGGTTTAGGGTTTAGGGTTTAGGGTTTAGGGTTTAGGGTTTAGGGTTTAGGGTTTAGGGTTTAGGGTTTAGGGTTTAGGGTTTAGGGTTTAGGGTTTAGGGTTTAGGGTTTAGGGTTTAGGGTTTAGGGTTTAGGGTTTAGGGTTTAGGGTTTAGGGTTTAGGGTTTAGGGTTTAGGGTTTAGGGTTTAGGGTTTAGGGTTTAGGGTTTAGGGTTTAGGGTTTAGGGTTTAGGGTTTAGGGTTTAGGGTTTAGGGTTTAGGGTTTAGGGTTTAGGGTTTAGGGTTTAGGGTTTAGGGTTTAGGGTTTAGGGTTTAGGGTTTAGGGTTTAGGGTTTAGGGTTTAGGGTTTAGGGTTTAGGGTTTAGGGTTTAGGGTTTAGGGTTTAGGGTTTAGGGTTTAGGGTTTAGGGTTTAGGGTTTTTAGGGTTTAGGGTTTAGGGTTTAGGGTTTAGGGTTTAGGGTTTAGGGTTTAGGGTTTAGGGTTTAGGGTTTAGGGTTTAGGGTTTAGGGTTTAGGGTTTAGGGTTTAGGGTTTAGGGTTTAGGGTTTAGGGTTTAGGGTTTAGGGTTTAGGGTTTAGGGTTTAGGGTTTAGGGTTTAGGGTTTAGGGTTTAGGGTTTAGGGTTTAGGGTTTAGGGTTTAGGGTTTAGGGTTTAGGGTTTAGGGTTTAGGGTTTAGGGTTTTTAGGGTTTAGGGTTTAGGGTTTAGGGTTTAGGGTTTAGGGTTTAGGGTTTAGGGTTTAGGGTTTAGGGTTTAGGGTTTAGGGTTTAGGGTTTAGGGTTTAGGGTTTAGGGTTTAGGGTTTAGGGTTTAGGGTTTAGGGTTTAGGGTTTAGGGTTTAGGGTTTAGGGTTTAGGGTTTAGGGTTTAGGGTTTAGGGTTTAGGGTTTAGGGTTTAGGGTTTAGGGTTTAGGGTTTAGGGTTTAGGGTTTAGGGTTTAGGGTTTAGGGTTTAGGGTTTAGGGTTTAGGGTTTAGGGTTTAGGGTTTAGGGTTTAGGGTTTAGGGTTTAGGGTTTAGGGTTTAGGGTTTAGGGTTTAGGGTTTAGGGTTTAGGGTTTAGGGTTTAGGGTTTAGGGTTTAGGGTTTAGGGTTTAGGGTTTAGGGTTTAGGGTTTAGGGTTTAGGGTTTAGGGTTTAGGGTTTAGGGTTTAGGGTTTAGGGTTTAGGGTTTAGGGTTTAGGGTTTAGGGTTTAGGGTTTAGGGTTTAGGGTTTAGGGTTTAGGGTTTAGGGTTTAGGGTTTAGGGTTTAGGGTTTAGGGTTTAGGGTTTAGGGTTTAGGGTTTAGGGTTTAGGGTTTAGGGTTTAGGGTTTAGGGTTTAGGGTTTAGGGTTTAGGGTTTAGGGTTTAGGGTTTAGGGGGGGGGGGGGGTGGGGGGGGGGGGGGGGGGGGGGGGGGGGGGGGGGGGGGGGGGGGGGGGGGGGGGGGGGTGGGGGGGGGGGGGGGGGGGGGGGGGGGGGGGGGGGGGGGGGGGGGGGGGGGGGGGGGGGGGGGGGGGTGGGGGGGGGGGGTGGGGGGGGTGGGGGGGTGGGGGGGGGGGGGGGGGGGGGGGGGGGGGGGGGGGGGGGGGGGGGGGGGGGGGGGGGGGGGGGGGGGGGGGGTGGGGGGGGGGGGGGGGGGGGGGGGGGGGGGGGAGGGGTGGGAGGGTGGAGGGGGGAGGGGGGGGGGGGGGGTGGGGGGGGGGGGGGGGGGGGG